>NC_133779.1:60022498-60025667 GCF_003597395.2 Chelonoidis abingdonii | reverse complement strand
GGGGAGAGATGGATGGGGATAGAGGGGTGGGGGGATAGAGAGGTGTGTACGGGGATAGATGGATGGGGGATAGAGAGGTTCATACGGGGTTCGCCAGCTGGAGGGTGCGGGGTGGATGCAGGCGCAGACCCGCCAGGTTACTTTCTGTGGCCAAGCCGAGTTCATTTCCTCTGCTCCTGTCTGCCCTGGTACCCGGGGACTCAGCGGCAGCCGTGGGGAGCCTGGCTGAGCCCCTGGGGACTGGGCTGTCCAGGTTTGCAGGGTCCCTGCAACGTGGCTCTGAGCCCGGCCAGCCCCGGCGCTGCAGCACCTCACTGGGCTGTAGAAACCGCAGAGGGATCCAGACCGATAATGGCATTTAATTCCTCCATCCAGAAGAGGAGGGGACAGTGTTACATGGGGCTGAGGTCACACAGGGGATGTTAATAACAAGCACATTGTGGGATTGAAAGTGCCAGGATCTGTGGGACTGACATGCTGGCAATGGAATTTGCGGGGCGCCTGTAGCTAGTGTAGGGTTGATATTATGGGTGTTTGAAGGATGGGGTTGGTATTGTCAGTTAGTGGATAGGGGTTGGGGGGGCGTTGGTTGGCGGGATAGGGGTCAGGATGGTCAGTTGGCAAGATTGGGGTTGGTTGGCAGGATGGGGGTCGGTGGACTCGGTTGGTGGGATGGGGGCCAGGGGGATGGGTTGGTTGGATGGGAGTTGGTTGGCAGGATGTGGGTCAGTTGGCAGGATGGGGGTTGTCCAGGGGGGTTGGCTGGATGGGGGTCAGCGGGTTAGTTGGCAAGATGGGGGCCTGGGGGATTGGTTGGCTGGATGGGAGTCAGTTGGCAGAGTGGGGGTCAGGGGGTCGGTTGGCTGGGTGGGGGTCAAGGGGTTGGTTGGTGGGATGGGGGCCAGGGGGATGGGTTGGCAGGATGGGGGTCAGTGGAGCTGACTCTGTTTGGTGATTGAGGTTCTTGCATCGGTGGCATTACAGGGTTGGTGAGGTGGCGTTACTGGGTCAGGGGGCTGAAGTTCTTGGGGTCAGAGCGCTGGCGTGATTAGGGTCGGTGGGGTCCAATGGCGTGATTAGGTTGGTGGGAATGGCTGGCGTTATTGTGGTCAGTGAGTTGAGGTGATTGAACCGGTGACGTTGGCGTTCTGTGGTTGGGGAGATGGCATGATTGGGGTCGGTGGGCCGAGCTGACTGGGGTCGGTGGGCTCTATTGGCGCGATTGGGGTTAGCAGTGTTGCCGTGACGAGTTCATGTAACTGGGTCGGTGGTTTTGCTGTGGAAGGGTGGACCAGTGGTTGGCTTCCGGCGTGAAATACGGGCTCCCACGGTTGAGATCTCTGCTTCACCACAGATTGCTGGGTGACTTGGCCAGTCGCTTAGTGTCTCGGTGCCTCAGTTTCCCAGCTGTCAAACAGGGTTATTGCTTCGTCTCTGGGTGCCAGGGGTCCTGGAGAGGAGACCGGCGCATGGGATAAAACCCGCCCGCTGCAATGTCCTGGAGCGATGCCCTTGGCACCGGTTTGCTCACAGGAGCCCCGGGAGCTGGTGTTCTCGGTATTGGGCTGGTTACAATTAATAATGAAACTCGCGGCTCAAAGGGGACAGGGAATGCTCAGTATCTGCCCCGGCCTCGGTGTAACGAACTCAAACGTGCGGCGTCTCCTGGGGGCTGTTGCGCCAGCCGGGGGGACTCTGGTTGGTGCAGTGACTCCGGACATCATGGCAGTCTCAGATCTGACTCAATCCTACGACTCTGAGTCTTGGGGCAGCGCCAGGCAGGGGCAGGACACCCTGTGCTGGGGGGACTTTGCCCGTCCTGCCCCTTGGGAGAGCAGGGAGCCACTGGAGGGCGGCCAGATCCCGGCGCTTGGCACCATGTCCTGCCCCTTTCTGCCCAGGGCCCGGCGCTGATGGCGCATCTGGAATCCTTTAAAACAACAACCTTTGAGGATCGGGTCAGTTCTGGATCTTTCTGACTGAAGTTTGTGTTACCATTGCACCACAAGCGCCTGTTGTCACCACTGCGCCAGGCACTGTACAGACTCAGGACAAAAAAATAACCCAGTGCTTGTCCCAGACGGTGCCCAGTGGGAGTGTACCACAAGAGACAACAGGCGGATTCAGGAGCGTTGCCGTCGTGCGATCAGTGGAATGAGGTTGACTACAATCGGTGCAATGTTGTTCCTCTACCCCCTCCCCCGCCCAGAGATGTTGTGTCTGACAGCAGTAAAAAGGCTAGGCAGGGTGTTTGCACATTTGTGTGTGTCTGTGTGCGGTTGAGGGTGTATGTTGTTCGTGGATGTCTGAGTTCGGGAGAAGGTGTGTATTTTTGTGTCTGTGTTTGTGTGTGTCACACTGTGAGAATGTGTGTGGTTGTGTTATGAGACTGTGTGTAAGTCTGTGTTGGTGAGATTGTATGCGGTTGTGTGTGACAGTGTGTTTGTCAGGATGACTCTCTCTTATGATGTACATGCGTTTGTGAGACAGCACGTTTGTACGAACACGCATCTGTATAGTGTAGTATGTGTTTGTGTGAGTGTACTGGTGTGGTTGTGTTGTGATTGTGCGTTTATGTGCATGAGTGTGTTTGTGGACAGGTTGTGTGTGTGCCCATTTGTGTGTGGGTTTGCATGTGTCTCGGTGTGTGTATGTGTCTGCATGTTCTTGTTGTGTGTTAGTGATAGAGGAACATACAAACAGTACTAAATGCTGGTGTAGAAGAGAAATCAGGGTAAATTTCAATGCACGTTTAACTATCCCTCCCCATCCACCCCCTCTATCTATCCGTCCATCCCCAGCCACCCCCTCTATCTATCCGTCCATCCCCAGCCACCCCCTCTATCTATCCGTCCATCCCCAGCCACCCCCTCTATCTATCTATCCATCCCCAGCCACCCTCTCTATCTATCTATCCATCCATCCATCCCCAGCCACCCCCTCTATCTATCTATCTATCCCCAGCCACCCCCTCTATCTATCTATCTATCCATCCATCCCCAGCCACCCCCTCTATCTATCTATCTATCCATCCCCAGCCACCCCCTCTATCTATCTATCTATCCATCCATCCCCAGCCACCCCCTCTATCTATCTATCTATCCATCCCCAGCCACCCCCTCTATCTATCTATCTATCCATCCATCCCCAGCCACCCCCTCTATCTATC
>NC_133779.1:60019297-60020568 GCF_003597395.2 Chelonoidis abingdonii | reverse complement strand
CTGCCCCCTGCCGCCCTGTCCAACCTCCTCCTTCCCGACTGCCCCCTGCCGCCCCGTCCAACCCCCCACCTTCCTGACTGCCCCCTGGGACTCCTGCACCAATTCAACCCTCCTGTTCCCCACCCTCTGGCCACCCTGACCCCTATCCACACCCCGAACTCCCCTGACCCCTATCCAACCCCCACTGCTCCCTGCCCCCTCACTGCGCTGCCTGGAGCACCGGGTCAGGCCGGCTCTGTAGCTGCACTGCCCCAGGGGCTCACAACCCCTCCGCCCAGAGCATTGCGCTGGTGGTGGGGTGAGTTGAGGCTACGGGGCGGGGGACCAGCAGGGAGGGGCCGGGGACTAGCCTCCTTGGCTGGGAGCTCAGGGACCGGGCAGGAGGGACCGGGCAGGAGGGTCCCGTGGGCCAATTTGCAGGGCTGCCCAGAGGGGGGTGCAAAGGGAGGCAATTTGCCCCGGGCCCTGCAGGGGCCCCCACGAGAATATAGTATTCTATAGTATTGCAACTTTTTTTTATGGAAGGGGCCCCCGAAATTGCTTTGCCTCAGGCCCCCTGAATCCTCTGGGCAGCCCTGACAGTTTTCCCACCTCTGAACTAGTGGTTAGAGTGTGGGAGGGCTGGGAGCCATGACACCTGGGTTCTAGCTCTGGGAGGGGAGTGGGGCCTAGTGGAATAGAGGGGGGGAGGGCTGGGAGCCAGGACTCCTGGGTTCTGTCCCCAGCAGCAGAGACACACACACTATTCATTGTCCCTGGGATTGCTGCTCCAGGCAGGTGCTTTCACACTGGGCCATGAGGTCCCCTTGGCTGGCCCCTGTAGTGATGGGACCCCCCCCCACCCAGAAATGGGGGGGGGGGCAGGGGAAGTGAACCGAGAGGGAGCTTCTGCCACAGCCTTGGGCTTCCCTGTTCTCAGGCCAGCTGCCTCTGGAAAGGGCAGGGTGGGGGCGGGGAGGATGACAACTCAGCATCAAAACAAAGGAGCTGAGGACAATGGTCGAGAGAGAGAGAGACTGGAGAGACAGAGCGAGAGTGGTGAACACTGCAGCGAGCGCGTCCCTTCGCCCGCAGAGCTGCATCTAGCTGGAGATCTGTGATCTGTCCCCAGACATCCCGTCCATCTGCCCATCGATCCCCATCCACCCCCTCTATCTATCTATCCTCATCCACCCCCTCTATCTATCTATCCCCATACCCCTCCTCTATCTATCCCCATCCACCCCCTCTATCTATCTATCCCCATACCCCTCCTCTATCTATCCCCATCC
>NC_133779.1:60010822-60015455 GCF_003597395.2 Chelonoidis abingdonii | reverse complement strand
CTATCTATCCCCCCACACCCCCTCTATCTATCTATCCCCCTACATCCCCTCTGTCTATCCTCATCCACCCCATCTATCTATCCATCCCCATCCATCCCATCTACCTATCTATCCCCATACAATCCCTCTATCTATCTATCTATCCTCATCCACCCCATCTATCTATCCCCATACACCTCCTCTATCTACCTATCCATCCCCATCCACCCCCTCTATCTATCTATCTACCTATCTATCCATCCCCATCTACCCCCTCTATCTATCTATCTGTCTATCCCCATCTGCCCCCTCTATCTACCTATCCATCTATCCCCATACACCCTATCTATCTATCTATCTATCTATCTCATACAGTACTGAGCTGTCTGCTTAAACTCTTTGTCACAGCTCAATATAGAGGAGTTGTTTCAAGACGTGACTCCGCCTGGAGTCAGTGAATTTTGGAGCAGCTGAGTTCACTAAAATTGTCTGGTTCCATCTCCCGTGGTTGGGGAGGAAAGCGTAAAGATGTGATTTCCCCCCCCCCCCCAGGGTTCAGGAACCCAGCAGGCAAATAAAGACCCCAAATTTATGACTATTTAAAATCTTGTGATTTGAGGCCAGTGTTGTGATTTGGGTGCAGTCTCGGGATTTGGGGGGATCATTGTGATTTCGGCTCCATCTCCTGATTTTGACGGCGAATTCGTTATTTTGTGGGACAGTCTCCTGCTGTCAGTGATGCTTATATGATTTAGCGGGACGGTTGGGGGATTCTGAGGCGAGTCGGTGATTTTGACGGTAAATGTGTGATTTTTTACGGGGCAGTCGCTGGGGTTGGACAGTGGTCTGCTGATTTGGGGGGCATGGTCTCGCGGTTGTGAGGGCATGGTCATGATTTATGGCAGCAGGTTTCTGATTCTCAAGGCCATGTCCTGTCTTTGGGGGCAAGCCCGCAACGGGGAAGGCAGTATTCTGGTTTTTATGGTAATCTCCCAGTCAGGGGGCAGTCCTGCACGTTTTGAAGAAGCTCTCATGATTTGGCGCAGCAAGCTCACGATTTTGAAGGTAAACAGCCTCTTTCTAGGCATCATGGGGCTGAAGGCAACAACATGATTTGGGGGGGGGCAAACGTGATTTGGAGGAGGCTGTCTCATGAGTTGGGGGGGGGCAGCTCTCAGCGTGTCGCTGTGGGGGTGGGGTGAGTCACCAGGGCCAAGACACACAGGTTGAGCCACCGACATGACACCCCGTGTGAGCAAGCGATTCAGAAAGAGCTTATTGATTTTGAAAAGGCCACCGGCTTGGGGAAGTGGCGAAGGAGGAGACTGCAGCCCTGCAAGCTCCTATCAGCGTCGTCCTGCTTTGGAGGCAGATGGCAATTTCCTCTCCCCGCCCCCCACACTCCTTTGCACCCAGTTCCAGCATTGGATCCCCACCCTCCTCCCCAGCCCCACTCAACTGGGATCCCACCGCAGCATGGGAGGGACTGAAGAATCTGGAGCGGGGGTGGCCTGAAGAGAAGCCAGTGAGAGAGGAGGGATGGGAGGGGAAACTGAGGCTCTCAGTCGTGACCCCCTTGTTCTCCTGTCCCCCACCAAATGGGGAACACAAAGCCGGGCAGGTGAGAAGTGTATTGGGGTGAGCGAGGGGATGGGAAGGATCTGTCAGGCAGCTCGGGGGAGGGGATGGGTGGATGAATACATAGGTACCTTCTCTTGCAGGCCCTGCCCATTGTCCGCAGACGCCCCCTCTTGCTATCGAAATCTGGCCCTGGCCCTGGTGTAGTCAGAGGGTGACTCCGGACTAACATCAGAACTCGCCCCCTGAAAGTGCCCCAAGGAGAAGTGGGAAACCTACTGGCCCAATCACTGCCTCAGTTTCCCCCAGGGGTGAGGGGGATAGTGCGTGGCCCTGAGCTGGCTTCTGGTTTCAGAGAGGCAGAGGGCTGACTGCCTCCCCCACTTCTGTGCCGGACTGAGACTGGGGGGTGGGTGGGGTGGCATTTAAATGAGGTTACCCTGCCCTAGGGAAGTGTGTGTGTGTGTGTGTCTGTCTGTCTGTCCTGGAGGGACTGTGGGGTCTGTGTGTATCGGTCCTGGAGGGGCTGGTGTGTGTGTGAGCGATCAGGTAGGGGGGTGCAGTATGTAACACAGGGCAGCAGGGACACCCCCTACGCCCCCCCCCCCCGCAAACGGCTTCCGCAGCGTCCACAGGCCCCCTAACGCCCAGCGCCGCGTCCACAGGCCCCCCCACGCACACACTCGGAGCTGGCTAAGGACGCCCTGAGGATCATTATTACACACACAAGTCTCCAGTTTCCCAGCTCGAGGCCTTGGCTCAGATCATTGCACAGCCCCCAGCGGGGAGAGAACCCAGGAGTCCGGGCTCCCAGCCCCCACTCCTGCATTTAGACTCGCTGCACCTCGCTGTGAATCCTGGCCAGGCTCCATAAATCACTGGAATTAGCCTGGGACTGGTGGTGGTGGGGGGGTGTTATTAGTCATGTGGCGAGAGCCACTTTAATCCCCCCCCACCCATAGGAGCTGGGCTTGCGGCGGCCGGCGGAGTGAGGGGCAGAAGCACCGGCAGAGCGGGGGAGCCCAGGCAGAGCTGGGGTTGAGTGGGCGGGGGGCTGGTGAGGGGCTGGTGGTGGGGGACAGGGGCTGGGGGGGCGGCAGGCAGAGCTGGGGGTTGAGTGGGCGGTGGGGCTGGCTTGGGGGCTGGCAGGGGCTGGCGTGGGGGATCACAGGGGGTGGCGGAGGCAAGGCAGAGCTGGGGTGAGTGGGCGGGGTGGCAGGGCTGGGGTGGGGGGACAGGGGGCTGGCGGGAGGGTCAGGCAGAGCTGGGGTGACGTGGGCGGGGGGGCTGGCGGGGGGCTAGCAGGGGCTGGGGTGGGGGACGGGGCTGGCGGGAGGGGGCAGGCAGAGGCTGGGTGAGTGGGCGGGGGGGCTGGCAGGGGCTGGGGTGGGGGACAGGGGGGGCTGGCGGGGGGGAGCAGAGTTGGGGGTGATGTGGCGGCGGGGGGCTGGGAGGGCGGTGGGGTGGGGGCATAGGGGGCTGGCGGGGGACGGGCAGAGCTGGGGTGAGTGGGCGGGGGTTGGCAGGGCTGGGGTGGGGGGACAGGGGCCTGGAGGGGGGCAGTGCAGAGCTGGGGTGAGTGGGTGGGCTGGCAGGGGCTGGGGTGGGGGACGGGGGCTGGCGGGGTGGCAAGGCAGAGCGGGGGGATGGGCAGGTAAGGAGCTGGCGGGGGGCAGGAGGGGCTGGGTGGGGGGACAGGGGGCTGGCGTGGGGGCAGGCAGAGCTGGGGTGACAGTGGGCGGGGGTTGGCAGGGGCAGGGGAGTGGGTGGGGAATAGGAGGGGTGGGGCGGGGGCTGGCGGGGGGGCAAGGCAGAGGTTGGGGTGAGTGGCGGCGGGGGGCTGGGAGGAGGCTGGGTGGGGGGCACACAGGGGCAGGGCTAGGCGGGGGGGGTGTGGTCCAGCAGGCAGAAGGCTGGGAGTTGAGGTGGGCCGGCGGGGGGCTGGCGGGGGGAGGCAGGGCTGGGTGTGGGGGACGGGCTGCAGGAGGGGGGCAGGCAGAGCCTGGGGTGATGGGGGCCGGGGGGGCTGGCGGGGGGCAGAGCAGGGGCTTAGGGTTTGGGGACAGGGGGTGGCCGGGGGGCAGGCAGGCCAGAGCGTGGGGTGGAGTGGGCCGGGGGGCTGGCGGCGGGGGACGGCAGGCAGTGGGCTGGGGTGGGGGGACCGCCCAAAACGGTGGCGGATAGGGGGGGGTGGCGGGGGGGCTGCAGGGGGGCGGGGCAAGGCAGAGCGCTGGGGTGAGTTGGGGAGGGCACATCGAGACTCCACTGGGAGGCAGAGGGTAGGAGGATAAGGTCGCGAGCGCAAGTTTAGATGGGGCCGCTAGTAAAGTCATTAGATAGCGTAAGATATGGACACTATAGGGACCTCCTGGCTCGTGCCTGGGGGGGTGGGCCCAGTGCGGGAGGTCAGGCGGGAGGCTGTACAGCCCCAAACACCAAGGCACCCACAGAATGTAAAAACGGTAGTGGCAGGGTGAGTCAAGCCAAGCCCGGAAGGCCAGGAGGGCTGGGGGATGGGCGCTAGGCTGGTCGCGGGGCGGAGGGCTGTTTACTTGTGTGGGAGGAGGGGCGGTGGTCGAAGGGGTAGAGCATGGAGGTGAGTAGAGGGATTGGCGCTGCGTAGACGGGAAGTGGGGGGGGACTCGGGGTAGGTAGGTAGGAAGGCTGTTGGGAGGGGGGGACGCATTGCGGGGGACGCGGTGAAAGGGGGAAGTGGTGGGACGGGAGGGGCCGAAGGGGAGGGCGCGGTGGTGGGGGGGACGGGGCTGGCGGGGGGGGAAGGGGGAGGCAAGAGCTGGGGTAGAGTGGGCGTGGGGGGCTGGCGGGGCAGGACAGGGGCTGGAGTGGGGGAACAGGGGGCTGTGCAGGGGGGGCCAGGCAGAGCTGGGTTGGTTGTGGTGCGGGGGGCTGGCGGGGGGGCAGGCAGGGGCTGGGGTGGGGGACAGGGGGGGCTGGCGGGGGGAGGGCAGGCAGAGCGGGGGGGTGGGGGCGTGGGGGCAGGCCTCTGGCGGGCGGCGATGGTGCCGAGCCATCCCTGTCTGTTGCCTCGTACTCACCAGCCCTACACCCGACTCTG
>NC_133779.1:59981602-60010170 GCF_003597395.2 Chelonoidis abingdonii | reverse complement strand
CTCCTGACCCGCAGCCCCCCATGATCTCAGCCCTGCCGGTGCCCCCCACTCTCGACCCGCAGCCCCCCGTGATCTCAGCCCTGCTGGTGCCCCCCACTCTCGACCCACAGCCCCCCGTGATCCCAGCCCTGCCGGTGCCCCTCACTCCCGACCCGCAGCCCCCCCGTGATCCCAACCCTTGGCTCCTCTGAGGTTGTTACATGGTATGTGGGGGTGGGGTGGGGGGCAATGAAGGTTGAGATGCGGGTGTTGAAATGAGACAAGCCGCTGCTGAGGCCTGAGGGGCTCTTGGCCTGTGACTCCCTGTCCCGGGGGAGGGGCGTGGGGAGCATCCATCACCGAAATCCCCCTGACAATGGAACAAACTGCCCGGGGCTGGGATCAGAGCGGCCCCTGCGTAGGGGGCAGAGTCGTGTGAGCGCCTCCCGCTGGCCTCAGCTGAATTCACATTCCAGGGGGTTCGAGCAACTGGGTTAGAATCCCCTGTCCCCAAAGCTAACGGCTGCTAGGGGGCGCTGTGCTGTATGAGCGGGGTGGGGGTCTCCCCCCCGGCTGTCAGGGCTGGTCCCCATGCCCCAGGGCAGCGCTAGGGGGCACTGTGCTGTGTGAGTGGAGTGAAGGCTCTGATCTGGGCTGTCAGGGCTGGTCCCCATGCCCCAGGGCGGCACTAGGGGCTGCTGTGCTCCCAGAGGCCCTAGCATTTCCTCCAAGAGGCAGGGCTCGAACCTGGGGATCTGGGCCAAACCCCAACTGGGGCGATTCCATTCGGCTTCCCTAAATCCGCCCTCGAGCTGAGATTTTCATTCACTTCTTATCTGAAATTGTACTGAATTGTTAATTAAACAGCCACTGTGCTCCACCCCAGAGGTAGTTGCATCTCAGCACCAGTTGAACCAGCCCCATGTGTTATGTGCAGCTGTTACCTGGTTGCCCCACCCCAGAGGTGGCTGCATCTCAGCATGGGGTGAACCAGCCCTGTGTGTTGTTATGTGCAGCTATTACCCGGCTGCCCCACCCCAGGGGTGGCTGCATCTCAGCACTGGGCACACCATCCCCACACATTGTCTCATCCATTCTCTCTTTCTGCCCTCAGGGCTGCTGGTGCGGAGCCTGGAGTATAACCAGCCGGCCGACAACTACACCGTGTGTCAAGGGGATGATGCCATTCTAAGGTGAGACCCTTCCCGAGCGGCCCCCGCGCTGAGGGTGAGGCTGGGGGTCTCTGTCCCTGCTGACCCCTGCTGGAGGGGCCCCCATCCTGCTCCCCGCAGCAGGGTGCCCCCTAATGCCACTCACCCCAGGAAGCCATCGGCAGCCCCCGGCCTGGTAACGTTTCATTCTTGTGACGGGGTCGTGTTCAGATCAAACACAGGAGCCTCGCTAAGGCACTGCCACCTTCTCAACAGTTCATGGGCACAGGGGGCGGGGGAGGATCATGCTGTCAAAAAGCCAGATTATGTACACCCCCCCAAACCCTGCTTCAGAGCAAGGGCTGGGCTGGCGGGGGCTGCAGATCAGGAGTGAGGGGCACCAGCAGAGCCGGGATTGGGGGGAGGCCAGGGCTGGGCTGGCGGGGGCTGTGGGTCGGGAGTGAGGGGCACCGGCAGAGCCGGGATTGGGGGGAGGCCAGGGCTGAGCTGGCGGAGGCTGCAGATCAGGAGTGAGGGGCACCGGCAGAGCCGGGATTGAGGGGAGGCCAGGGCTGAGCTGGCGGGGGCTGCAGATCAGGAGTGAGGGGCACCGGCAGAGCTGGGATTGGGTGGGAGCCCAGGGCTGGGCTGGCGGGGGCTGCGGGTCAGGAGTGAGGGGCACCGGCAGAGCTGCGGTGGCCTTGCAGCTCAGCGTGAGGGGCAACTGGCAGAGCCGGATGGGGAGGCAGGCTCACTGGCAGGGGCTCGATCAAGAGTGAGGGCACCGCAAGCTTGGGATCGGGGAGCCCAGGGCGAGCTTAGCAGGGGCTGTGGGTCGAGAGGCACCGCAGAGCTGGGATCGGGGAGCTGGAGCGGCTAGCGGGGCTGCGGGTCAGAGTGAGGGGCAGACAGCCGCAGACTGGATGGGTGGGAGGGCCGGGACTAGCTGGCGGGGTTGCGGATCAGGAGTGAGGGCACTGGAGAGCTTGGATGGGGGACCAGGCTGGTTGGCGGGCTTGCGGGTCTAGAGTGAGGGGCAACCGGCAGAAGCGTGGATTCGGGAGCCCAGTGCTGACTAGCAGGGCTTGGTCGGAGTGAGGGCACCGCAGAGCTGGATTGGGGTGGAGCTGGAGCTGCGCTAGAGGGTGCGGTCAGGAGTGAGGGGCATCGGCAGAGTGGATTGGGGGCGCCGCAGGTGGCTGCGGGGGCTGCGGTCAGAGGAGGCACTGCGAGCTGGGATCGGGGGGACGGCTGGAGCTGGGCTCAGGCTGTGGGTCGGTGAGTGAGGGCACCGGCAAGATGCTGATTGGAGGGAGGCGGGCTGGCTTGCGGGCTGCGGTCAGGATGAGGGCACGCAGAGCTGGATGGGAGCCCAGGGCTGGGCTGCGGGCTCCGGTCAGGAGTGAGGCACTTGGAAACCAGATTGGGGAGGCTGAGCTGGGCTAGCAGGCGTGGTCGAGTAGGGGCACCGGCAAGCTGGATTGGGGGAGGCCGGCTGGCTGGGGCTCAGATCAGCAGAGGAGGCACGCACGAGCCGGATTGAGGGAGCCAGGGCTGAGCTGGCGGCTTGCATATCAGAGGAGCACCTGCAGAGCTGGGAATCGTGGGAGCCAGGCCTGGGCTGCGGGGCTCGGTCAGAGTGTGAGGCATACCGGCATAGCTGGATTGGGGAGCCCAGGGCTGCTGGGCGGCAGGCTCGGGTCAGAGTGAGGGGCACGCACGCGGATTGGGGATCCAGCTGGCTGGCAGGGCTGCAGATCAGGAGGATGGGCACCGGCAGAGCGGGATTGGGGAGCCCAGGCTGGCGGCGGGGCTGCGGTCAGCGAGTGAAGGGGACGGCAGAGCTGGATTTGGGACAACACGGGCTGGCGGCGGGTGCTGCGGTCAGGAGTGAGGGCACGGCAAGCTGATCGGGACCCAGGGCTGGCTAGCAGGTTCATCTGATGTGTTTGATGAGACCCTCACAATAACAAACACTGCAACATTGGTTGGATGAGAGACTCATTGATATAAATTGGCTGAAACCCTAACATAACTGCCAGGAGACCCCATATAACACACACGGAGAGGACGCCTGCCGGAACCAGCTGAGTGCTGCAGGCCCGACCGGGCCCCCCCCTCGCTAAACACCGGGGGGTGTCTTTTGCAGAGCCCGAAGGGATTGAAAAAAGCTGTGATCACTGCATTAATCCAAGCTACCCTGTCGTCTCCCCCCCGCACCTCCTCTATCCATCCCATCCACCCCTTCTTTCTCCTCCTTTATCTATCCCACACCCCTCTATCTACTATCTCCTCCTCCATCTTCCATCCATCCATCCTGTCTGGCCAGTCACCCCTCCATCCATCCATACCCCTCTCTATCTATCTATCCCACAAACCTCTATCTATCGCTCCGCATCCATCTATCCATTTGCCCATTCCATCCTGTCTGGCCCATCACCCCTCTAAATCCCCCATCCACCCTCTCTAACTTCTATCCCCACAACACCCTTCATCTACCTCCGATCCATCTATCCATCCCACCAACGCCTCTCATCAATCTATCCCACAAACACTTCGACTCTATCCCCTCTCCCATCTATCCATCCCCATCCACCCCTCTTACATCTATCCACACACCTTCTATCTATCCTCCTGCATCCATCTTCCATCCCATCCCACCTCCTATCTGTTCTATTCCAACCACCCTTCTAACTATCCTCGCATCCATTATCCACCCCATCCACCTGTCCCTGTTCCCCCCCCAGTCACCCCTCTATCTATTCTCCCATCCACCCTGTCTATCCTGTCCAGTCACCACCTCCTATCTTATCTATCTATCCCCCACACGCCCCTATCATATCTATCTAACCGCCATTCCTGTCTATCCTGGTCACCGCACTCCTCGTGTCTATCCTCATCCCCCCCTCTATCTATCTATCTTAATCCCACGAACCCCCGTCTCTCTCTTCTTTCCTCCTCTCCTGCTCCCTCCTAGCACTGCACCTAGCCAGCCTGACTCATGCTCAGAGCTGGACACTACGATCCGGCTCCCCACCTCCTCACACGCAAGCCCTCCAGCCGCTTCTGGGCTTCTGCCGCTGCGGCGAATGGGGCTGGGCCGGACTAAGATTCTCAGGGCGCTAGGTGGGGTGGGGGATGGCTGGCGAGGGGGGTGTGGTGGGTGGCTTGAAGGGGAAGCCACATAGCCCCTTAGGGCACCCCTCAACCCATATTTCCTTCCCAACAACCGCTGCCACACCATGCTAAGCCAGGCTGGGCTTCCCCGGCCCCTAACATTGTCTGTGAACCCTGCCCTCCACCCACCGACTGACTCTGAAGCCGTCATGCCAGCTGTGAGCCCGCACACACACCGCAGGGGGCGCTTCGCCTAGAGCCCGCGCCCCTCCTGCCCCCGACACAGGTCTCTGAACGAGACCTCCCACCCCTGGGGCATCAGTTGTCCAGCCCTGAACCGTGGGGAGAGACCCACACTGCCGCCCTGCAGCACATGCGCCCCCTAGTGCCACCCTGGGCATTGGGGCCAGCCTTGAGTGCCAGGGTAGGCCCTCACCCTCCCCTGCAGCACAAGCACCCCTAGTGCTGCGCTGGGGCATCGGGGCCAGCTGGTGACGAAGCCAGGAGACCCCCACCCCACCCCCTGCAGACACAGCGCCCACTAGTGCCACGCTGGTGCATCGGGGCCGCTGTGACCGCGCAGGGGAGACCCCCACCGCTGCCCCTGCATCCCACAGCGCCCCCTACTGCCGCCTGGGTATCGGGAGCAGCCCCGCCTGCCAGGCGGAATGACCGCCCACCTTGCCCCCCTGGCAGCCACAGCGCCCCCTACGGTGCCACCGCTGGGCAATCGGGGCCAGCCCTGACCACCAGGGGAGACCCCGCACCTGGCCCCCTGCGAGCACAGCAGCACCCCTAGTGCCGCCGCTGGGGCATCGGGGCCAGCCCTAGACCACCAGGGGAGACCCCCACTCCTGCCCCCTGCATCCACAGCGCCCCCTAGTGCGACCCATGGGCATCAGAAGAGAGACCTCCAACCCCACCTCCCTTGCAGATCTCACAGCGTGATCAGCTTGAGCGCTGTCCAAGTCCATTCCTGCAGCTGCCGGGTGGCTGGCGCCTGGATGCCCTGAGAACTGGAGTAATTTTAGTGATTGTGGCATTAAAGGAGATGAAAACAGCCCCTAATTCAATCTCACTCGGCTGATTGGTGAGTTCAGAGACAAGTAGCGAGCAGGAATGGCAGAGGGCTGCGCGGGTCAGGAGTGGAGGGGCAACTGGCAGAACGTCGGGGCGGGGGGGGGCCAGGGGGCGCGGGTCAGGAGTGATGAGGGCACCAGCCGAAGTCGGACGGGGGGGACAGGGCTGGGCTGGCAGGGGGCTGTGGGTCAGGGAGTGGAGGGACACTGGCAGAATTTGGGGGGGGGGGGACAGGCTGGGCGTGGCGGGGGGGGGGCGGGGGGGAGGGGGTGGGGGCCCCGGGAAAAGGCGGGGGTGGGGGGGGGGGACAGGGCTGGGCTGGCAGGGGGCTGCGGGTCAGGAGTGAGGGGCACCGACAGAGCAGGCTCAGTTTTGGGACATCCCCATACAGGCATTAAATCGACAGGCTGCTGCATATGCTGCGTCTTTCCAAGCTTTGCTAACCCAGCGAGCCCAGACCTGGGAGCTGATCCCGTATTTTGGGGGGGGTGAGGGGAGGGGGAATGAGCTGTAGAAGCTCCGACATCTTGCCTTCCTTGGGTCTGGACTCACAACTGCTCCTGAGCTGGGAAGGGAACCCAGGAGTCCGGGCTGCCAGCCTCCCTGCTCCTACCACTAGGCCCCATTCCCCTCCCAGAGCCTGGGATAGAACCCAGGAGTCCTGGCTCCCAGCTCCAATAACTCTTGTCAAGGTTCTTTATCTCAGCCTGGTGCTGAGATGCAGCCACCTCTGGGGGGGAGCTGGTTCACAGCCGCACCACAGCAGAGCTGAGAGGCAAAGGGGGATTCCGGCTCCTCCAGTCACCACGGGGGAAGTTTCCAGGAGGTAGAATGGAAATGGCCTTTGGGCTGCGAACCAGGGTCATGGGACAGCGGTGAGCCAAAGAGAGTGATTACTGGCCTGGGCTCCCCCCAGCTCTGCCAGTGCCCCTCACTCCCGACCTGCAGCCCCCTGCTAGTCCAGCTCTGGCCTCCCCCTCCCAGCTCTGCCGGTGCCCCTCACTCCCAACTGCAGCCCCCTGCCAGCCAAGCCCTGGGCTCCCTAGTGCCCCTCACTCCTGACCGCAGCCCCCTGCCAGCCAAGCCCTGGGCTCCCTGGTGCCCCTCACTCCTGACCCACAGCCCCCTGCTAGCCCAGCCTTGGCCTCCCCACTCTCAGCTCTGCTGGTGCCTGTCACTCCCGACCCGCAGCCCCCTGCCAGCCCAGCCGCGGACTCCCCGGTGCCCCTCACTCCCGACTTGCAGCTCCCTGCCAGCCCAGCCGCAGACCCCCCGGTGCCCCTCACTCCTAACCCGCAGCCCCCTGCCACCCCGGCCATGGGCTCCCCGGTGCCCCTCACTCCTGACCCGCAGCCCCTGCCGTCTCTGCCCCCAGCTGTTCCATCGACGAGGAGGTGACCCGGGTGGCCTGGCTGAATCGCTCCAACATCCTGTACGCCGGGAACGACAAGTGGTCCATCGACCCGCGGGTCCGGCTGCTCACCAACAGCCCGGCCGAGTTCAGCATCCTCATCGCCAGCGTGGACATGTGGGACGAGGGGCTGTACACCTGCTCCTTCCAGACCCAGGCCAAGCCCCACACGGCGCAGGTCTACCTCATCGTGCACGGTACAGGGCGGGAGGGGCTGGGCTGAGCCCGAGGGGGGGCGGGGGGATGGGCAGTGACTGGGTGCAGGGCTGGGCCTGAGGGTCAGGGATGGGCTGGGGGGCTGAGTGGGCAGTGATGGAGTTGTGGGGGTGGGCAGGGGATGGGTTGGGCTGGGAGACTGGGGGTGTGGCACTGGGCAGGGATGGGGGATGGAGGGTGTGGGGCTGGGCAGGGACGGGTGGGGAGGTGGGAGGATGGGCAGTGACTGGGGTGGGGGATGGGCAGAGATGGAGGAGCGAGGATGGGAGGGGGCTGGGTCATCATGTGGGTGGGGGGTCCGTGGAGCGATGCAAGGCCGAGAGGGGAGCGGGGATTGGGGTCTGGGGGTGAGAAGGGGCAGGTGCATGTGGTGGGGGATGGGGGGCTGGTCCATGGGGGGCTGCACAGAGACCTATGGGGAAGCTGGGGCACGGGGTGGGGCGGGGCTGTCTCCTGCTCTAGGGCTGGTGCTGCAGCCACATATGCGTCCATCCCTCCTGCCTGCGACCCCCCCCCCCGCAGGACTCTGTCGCTTGGGGCTGGGTTTGGGATGTCCGTTCCCCCGCGCGGCGCCGTGCCCCGCCCCAGAGCTGGCTGCATGTCAGGCCCAGGCCCAGGGTCCCTGGATACCCAGCCCCGCGTGATCGGAGCCGGGAGCCATTTTCCTCCCAGCCGCTCAAGGAGGATTTGCTGGCTCAGCTCCCGCCCCCCAGGTGCCCGCGGCGCCAGGAAGTGGGGACAATGGAGCCTGATTGGATCCAGGGGGACAATTGCGGGGTCCCTGCCGCAGCTGTTCGCCGCGTCGCCCTGATTGGCTGCAGCCCTCATCTGTTGGCCAATCAGCTCACACCATGGGCCTTGTTAGCGGGGCTGGGGGAGACTCACGTCAAGGGGCGGTTTTTCTTGGCTTTTCTACCAAATTGTCCCATCGGGGGGGAGGGGCGAGTCCAATGTTAACACCCCACACGCCGCCTGGCACTGAGATGCAGCCACCTCTGGGGTGGGGGGCTGGTTATACAGGGACCCCTCACCCAGCCCTGGGATGCAGCCACCTCTGGGGTGGGGGTGGGGGGCTGGTTATACAGGGATCCCTCACCCAGCCCTGGGATGCAGCCACATCTGGGGCAGGACACAGGAGATGGTTATATGGGGACCCCTCACCTGGCTGTGAGATGCGGCCACCTCTGGGGTGGGGCGTCTGGGTACCAGCCCCACTCGGTCAACCCCTAGCACTAGGCATGGGGACTCGGGGGGCAGGACGCCCCTGGGGGTCAGAGGCTGGCGCTGCTCTCACTGCTTTCCCCTGCCCCTCCTTCCCCCCCAGTGCCAGCTCGGATCACGAACATCTCCTCGGCCGTGACGGTGAACGAAGGGAGCGACGTGAGTTTGCTGTGCATGGCCACGGGCAAACCTGAGCCCACCGTGACCTGGAGACAGCTGAGAGGTAAGAGGGAGCGGGCCGGGGAGGGGGCCCTGTGCAGATGGGGGGGGCAGGTGAGAGAGGAGGGGAAGGGAAGGAGTAGGCAGGGAATGACTGGGGGAGGGGACAATGGGGGGGAGGAATTGGGGGGATTTGCTAGGATGTGGGGAGGGAGTTGGCTGGCTGAGGAAGAGGGGATCCAGTGGAGCGGGGCTGGGGGGACTGGAGCTGTCATGGAGAATCAGACAGGAGCCCAAACCTGTGCCACTCACTCCAAACCGCGCAGCCCCCTGGGCTCCCCAACACCCTGCAGCTCGGCTGGTGCCCCTCACTCCCGACCTGCACCCCTGGGCACCCCAACACCCTGCAGCTAAGCCGGTGCCCCTCACTCCCAACCCGCAGCCCCCTGGGCTCCCCAGCACCCTGCAGCTTGGCCGGTGCCCCTCACTCCCGACCCGCAGCCCCCTGGGCACCCCAACACCCTGCAGCTAAGCTGGTGCCCCTCACTCCCGACCCACAGCCCCCTGGGCACCCCAACACCCTGCAGCTTGGCCGGTGCCCCTCACTCCCGACCTGCACTCCTGGGCACCCCAATACCCTGCAGCTAAACCGGTGCCCCTCACTCCCGACCTGCAGCCCCCTGGGCACCCCAACACCCTGCAGCTTGGCCGGTGCCCCTCACTCCCGACCCGCAGCCCCCTGCTGGCCCAGCCCTGGCAGGTGGTGGCCGTACCTCAGGAGGTGTTGATAACTGTTGTGTTGTTGTGTGTTTTTTTTTCTCGTGTGTAAGTCTGTGTTTGTGTCTGTCTCCCCCCTGCTCCACATCTCCTCCCCACACACAGACGGGTTCACCAGCGAAGGGGAATATCTGGAAATCACCGAGATCAACAGGCAGCAGGCCGGGGAATACGAGTGTGTCACGGCCAACGGCGTCTCTCTGGCCGACAGCAAGAGGGTCCTGATCACAGTCAACTGTGAGTCAACCTTTGGGCTTCCCCCTCTAGGGGGCGCCAGCTCCCGTCCAGCCTCAAGGTGGAGACTGGCTGGCTCAGCAGGGCAGGCAATGGAATATGGGGCTTCCCCCTCTAGGGGGCGCCAGCTCCTCTCCTTTAATTCCTTCGCTTTCTCCTCTCAGACCCTCCCACCATCAAGGACGTGAAGGACGCCTATCCCCCCGTGGGGAAGCCGGCACTGCTGAGATGTGAGGCCATGGCTGTGCCCCCTGCTGAATTCGAGTGGTTTAAGGATGACAAGCAGTGAGTGACCCTCCTTCCCAGCCAGACCCACAGCCTCCAGGAACGGGCCCCATTGGCCTGCCCCAGGGGTGACTGACGTCCAGTCAGCAACTCTCTGCCCTCTCGTTTGCCTTGCAGCGTCATGTGATCTGTGGTAAAGTGAATGTCAAAATTGCCCTCCAGTGAGATCTGAGCTGAGAGAGTCTCTTCCAGGAACGATTTAATCCCCTTTCCGGGGCGCTCTGTCATTGCTGGTTTTTTGTGTTGGTGGTTGGATGATCGTTGCTACGTTGGGTTGGTTGGTTGATGGGTTGTTGAGTTGGTTGAAGGGTTGATTATTGGAATTGATCGGTTGGGTCAGCTGGTTTGTGGGGTTGGTTGTTGGGCTGGTTGGTTGATGGTTTGTGTAGGTAGTCGGTTGTTGGTTGGTATGTTTGGCCAGTTGGTTGGTGGCTGGTTTGCAGGGTTGGTTGTTGGGTTAATTGATGGGGTCAGGGCTGAATCCCCTTCTGGCACTACAGTGCAGAAGGTGGGACCCGCAAGGACTCTAAACATTAATATTGGCCACCCCAGATTTGTGTTACACTCCCAAGGTTACAGCTTCTCTCTGATCTTGGCTCGGTAAACGCTGCCACCACCCAGAGGACACAGAGGAGTCCACAAGCCAATGGTTTCATCTAGGTATGGAAGATGAATTTTCATACCTGGTTCAAACCTTACACAGCATTCCTGCTTATAGCATTGCTGCTCCGTGTCCCCCCAGGCCGTTCGTTGGATGGTGGTAACGGGTGGCAACCAAGTGGTTCACTCCATGAGCTTCCCAAAGGCGTTTCATGGTCCCTGCCAGAAAGTTGGTCTTCGAATCCGTAAGGATGTCAGAGAGCCAACCTACCCTGGCAAAAATGTCTGTCAGCGCCTGGCTCCCGCTTTTAGCCTTGGTGTTGCTTAGAGCTCCTGCTTCCGGCCATCGAGTCGCAAACTCCATGAAGGTCAGTATGTTCAGCCTCCCTCTGGGTGTCTTCTTAGGGAAAGGACCCAGGATATCCACAGCTACTCGCTGAAATGGGACCTCAATGATGGGGAGTGGCTGGAGAGGGGCCTTGACCTGGTCTTGGGGCTTTCCCACCCTCTGGTCCAACTCACAAGACCGGACATAGATAGAAACCTCCTTGCCCATCCCCTCCCAGTGGAATGACCTCCCCAAACGGTCCTTGGTCTTGTTCATCCCAGCATGGCCATTAGGGTGATCGTGGGCGAAGCTCAAGAGTTTTTCCCGGTACTTAGCTGGAAATACCAACTGTCTCTGAGGATGCCAGTCCTCCTTGTGCCCACCGGAAAGGGTCTCCTTGGGTAAGAGTTCTCCTCCTACAACAAACCTGGACCTGTTAGAAGAGCTGAGAGGTGGGGGGGTCACTCCCTTGAGTCTCTCATCCGCTTCCTGCTCTGTCTGGAACTGTTCCCTTGATGCTGGAGACATCAGTTCCTCACTGGGTTGTGGACTTGGGCTTGGTCCTACTGGAAGCGATGCAGGTGATGGGGGTGTCTCTGACTGAACTGCTCTCCGCTGGGGCACTGGGTGGTATTTCAGGCTCTGGTTGAGCCTCTTGCACTGCTGCAGGTACAGGCCCTGTGGCACCCTTTGGTGCTGGCTCCGGTGCAGTTGCAGGCATGGGCTCTGGGGCTGACTGCGCCGCCAGCTCCGATCCTTGGGCTGGTTCTGGCTGGGTTCCACGACCTGGATTTACAGCTGCTGCCATAGGCTCTGGCCTGGAGTCTCGTTCCACCACCTCTGGCGGGGTCCCTGTAGGAGGCTCAGGAATGAGGTTAGGTGTGGAGGCCTGTTTAGCCTGGCTGCGGGGGACCATCCCCACCCTTTTTGTATCCTTGCACGGTTGGCTAAGTCTTCCCCCAGACTGCAAAAGTCCACATTCCTGGCCAGCCCTTGTACTGGACAGGCAACCTGGCTGTAGGCAAGTTAGAAGAGTTGGCTTAAAGAGTTGCACCGTCACTCAGGCCTCTGGGTTGATGAATCTGGGGTCCACCAGGGATTGGTGGATAGCTGACCCTGTGCTCCAGTGTCTCTCCACACAGTAATCTGCCTCCCGCCCACACTCACAGTTTCCCTTCGCTCGGGGGGTATTTGCAAGACAGCTGGGCCTGAGGGCTCCTGGTGGGACTCCAGGGTGAAGAGTTGTAGTCGGCTGGTGCTCTTGGGGCAGTTGGCCTTCACATGCCCCAACTCGTTACATTTGAAGCATCGCCCAGCTGACTGTGGGCTGGGGCGAGGAGGGTGGGACGAGAGGGCATCTGGGGTCTCCCTGGCTGTGTGGAGGGCTCCTCCTTGCGAGGTGGGGCTTTGGGCTGACCCTGATGGTGGGGGTTGTCTCGGGTTGCCCCTTCTGGTATCCGCACCAACTGCTGCGAGCTTTCTTCTTCTCTGCCACCTCCACCCATTTGGCTCCGATCTCTCCTGCCTCGATTACAGTTTTGAGTTTCCCATCTAGGATATACCTTTCTATTCCCTCTAATACACCCTCTGAGAACTGCTCCACTTGCCTTAGGAGAGACAGACCTTCCAGAGATTTAACCCTTGCTCCTGATACCCAGGCATCCCAATTTTTGACAATGTGGTGGGCATGTCGGGAAAATGCCACATCTGGTTTCCACGTTAGGGCTCTGAACTGCCAACGGGCCTGCTCAGGTGTTAGCCCCATTCTACGTCTGGCCTTGTGTTTAAAACATTCGTACCCGTTCATGTGTTCTTCAGGCATTTCAGCTGCCACCTCTGCTCACCTCAGCTCCACCATATACTGGTCTGTAGAGATGCTGAACACAAGATTGGCCCTTTGGAAATTTTCTAAGACGGCCTCTGTATCATCACCTCCCTTGTATGTGGGGAATGTCCTGGAATGGGGAGCGGTGCCTGGAGAAGGACCGTCAGGGTTACCTGGTGGACCCAACTTAGCCCTTTTCTCTCTAAGCACTTCAGCTCTAACTCCTCCTCCTAGCGCTTCCGCCTTCTTCCGCTTCCGCCTCCAAGCACTTCGTCTCTCTTTTGTCCTCCGCTTCCAAGCGCACCAGCTGTAGGAAGAAATCTCTGTTTCCGCAGTCAGACTCGGTCTGGGTTAAGCACATCCCTCCAGCTTGGCACCATGATCTCGGTCGGGGGAGGGCTGACCCTTCCCTCCTGGGAATCCCCTTTCCCCCATCCCCTCCCTGCATTTCCGTCCTGGAGCTGGATGTCGGGGCTCGATCTGGGCCTGGCTTCTCCATGGCAGCCGCTTCAGGAAGACTGGTCATTCTAGGGTTTCTGTGCCTAGCCTCAGCCTTGTGGACAGGCTGCCCCCCTCTAGTTTAACTATTTCGTTGCCACGAAGCTGGAAAAGAAAAGAAAAATAAACGGCTTGTTGGGCTCCCCAACTTCGCAGGCTGATCCCTTGGCCTGTTCCCCCTCCAGTAGCGAAAAGAAGGGAAAAAACTCCCTGGCTTTCAAGCAGCCAAAAAGAAAAATGTGTCCTTTTAAAATCCTGAGGTCTGTGCTTCAGGTTCAAAATGATCTCACTTCTCCCACCATGTCAGGGCTGAATCCCCACTTGGCACATCGAGTGCAGAAGTTGGGGGCCCGCAAGGATTCTAACAATTCACACCAGCCACCCCAGGTTGGTATTAAACTCCCCAGGTTACAGCTTCTCTCTGGCCTTGGATGGGTAAATGCTGCCACCACCCAATGCAAAAACCCCCTTGGACTCAGGAAGGGGCACTTGGGAATTCCTCCCTGTGGGGCACCCTCAGCCCTTCACCCCGTCCAGGAAGAGCTGAGAAGAAAACAGAGGAAATGAGCTGTGGCTGCCAGCTAATCAAACAGCATAGGCACAAACCTCAGGACACCAGCAATCCAAATCCTCCTCTTAAAAAAGGAAAAATTTATTAAAAACAAAAAAAGAGGTAAAATACCTCTGGAATTTAGGCTTTTCCTAAGAAAAGAAGAACAATTCCAAAAATCAAGCATCCAAACTAACTTCCTTGGGGGTTCAGCTTAAAGGTTACGAGCAAACAGAAGCACCTGGGGTTAGCACAGAGGCGTCCACAAGCCAAATAAAGAAATAAACCTGATCGCATCCATTTAAACATTCCCCATCCCAATGGTTCCTTCCAGGTATGGAAAATAATTTTTCATACCTGGTTCACACCTTACCCAGCATTCCTGCTATTAGCCTGGCTGCTCCATGTCCCTGCAGCCCAGAGAGAACAACAGGCAAAGGCAAAGTTTCTTTCCCCATTTTATAAAGTTCTACCTTCCCATTGGCTCTTTTGGTCAGGTGCCCACTTTCTTTTCTTTAACTAGGGGACTTTTTAACCCCTTACAGGTAAAGCAAGCAGAGAACAGACCAAGAGGGATTTTACAGCTAACTGGCTGGCTGGGTGTCCATCAAAGGGAGCTACCCCTCACCTCCCTTTTATTTATCACAGATGGTGTGTTGAGTTGGTTGTTGATGTGTTGGGTTGGTTTTTGGGTTAGTAAATTGATGGCTTGTTGAGGTGGTTGTTGGGTTAGTGAATTGCTTGTTGAGTTGGTTGTTGGTGTGTTGGGTTGGTTGTTGGGTTAGTAAATTGATGGCTTGTTGAGTTCGTTGTTGGGTTAGTGAATTAATGGTTTGTTGAGTTGGTTGTTGGTCTGTTGGGTTGGTTTCTGGGTTAGTGAATTGATGGTTTGTTGCGTTGGTTGTTGGTGTGGTTATTGGGTTGATGGTTGGTGTTTTGGGTCATTTGATTGTTGGTTTATTCAGATGGCTGGTTGGCTGTTGGGTTGATTGTTGGTTTGTAGGCTACCATTGTTGTTTGACACCTGAGTTCCTTGTCGATTGGTTAGTTGGCTGTTGGATATCAGGGTTCTTGGTGGTTTAATGGTTGGTTGGTCTATTGGGTTGCTTGGTGGTTTCCTGGTTTTGTTCAGTGCATTGGTTGTTGGCAGGTTGGGTTGTTTGCTCGGTCTGTTGTTTGTTGGTTGGTTAGGATGGTTCTTGGGCTGGTTGTTGGTGTGTTGGGCTGGTTGTTGGTTTGGGGTTGTTGGGATGGTTGTTTGGTGTGTTGTTACTTTGTCAGGTTCGTTGTCAGGTGCCCCTCACTCCCAACCCACAGCCCCCTGCTAGCTCAGCCCTGGTCTTCCCTGTCTCTGCCGGTGCCCTTCATTCCCAATCTGCAGCCCCCTCTAGCCCAGCCGCTTCTGTAGTTTGTCGTGTTTCACGCTGGTTTGCTGATAAACCCCCTACCAGGTGTGAAACTGTGAGATCTTGTAATGCTCCCCCCTCTTTGCCCCCGACCCAGCAGACTCTTTGGGGGCCTCGAGGGGCTGCGGATCCGGAACGAGCGCACGCGTTCCATGCTGCTCATCGACAACGTCACCGCTCGGCATTATGGGAACTACAGCTGCCTAGCCTCCAACAAGCTGGGGATCTCCAACGCAAGCCTGCGGCTGATACGTACGTCCCCCTGTCCTGTACAACAGCTGGTCCCGCCCACTGTCCTTCACCACTGGCCCTGCCCACTCTTCCCAACAGCCCCGCCCATAATTCACAGCTGGCCCTGCCCTCTGTCTTTCAAGACTGGCCCAGCCATAAACCCCCCAATGGGGTATAGTAACATTTAGATAGAGTGTCCTGGCTCCCAGCCACCCTGCTCTAACCACTAGACACCACTCCCCTCCCAGACCAGGGACAGAACCCAGGAGTCCTGGCTCCCAGCCCCCGCAATCTAAACCACCTTCCTCTAAAACACTAAAGGCCAGTGAAGTACTTCAAATGCTTCTGAAAATCACCTTTGCTGCCCCCAGTCCCTTGAAAGTCTTGTCCCTGGCTCTGAAATCGTCTTTCTTCTCTGGCCAGGACCCGGCTCTCTGGAAAACGTAGCCGTGACTGGGATGGAGTCCCCCTTGTTCCTGGGCTTGCTGTCGTCAGCCTTTGTGACTCTCCTGTTTAAGATCTAGCGTGTTCGGCAGGCGCAGCGGGAGGAGAGGCCGCTCGGGCGGAGAGGGAGAGCGCAGGAGAGACCTTCTCCTTTCCGGGAGAGACGAAGAGAGAAAACAAAGAAACAAATCTTATCAAGAACCCCAGCACTGTGAGGGAAACATGAAAAAAAGAGAAAAAAAATGACAAAAAAAATATGCATTTCTTTCTACGGCCATTTTCCGTCACTTTCATCCCAGACACTTCCAGCTGGACTTGTTCTAAAGGGACAAACAAATTGACCTGCAAAGACACAGGGCTTTAAAGGGTTAACAGCCAGTGCTTCTGTGCCCCATGGGGGCCCCCCACAATAGGGCTCGCGGTGAGGGGCTGTTCCCCTGCTCTGGGAGAGTTTGCAGTTCTCAGCTGCCCTGAAGGACGAGCTTCACTGGCTTTTGCAAAAGTTGGGGGCTGGGCCTTTCTGTATCACACGGCGTGTTTGAGTGGGGAATTTCCCTAGTCTGGGGCTGAAAAATTCCTCAGCCAACAACGTTTCTTGGGCTGAGGATGACCCTTCTTTACACAGGTTTTGGACTCTGAATTTCCTGATTTCATGAAGCTCTCCGGGCTGAGATCTTCCTTCGCTCACCAAGTTTTCTGGGCTCAAAATTCCCTTGGTTTACACAGATCTGAGGCTGAACATTTCTTTCCTTCACAAAGGTTTTGGGGCTGAGAATGATCCTTGTTTACACGGGTCTGAGGTTGCAAATTAATTAGTTTGCAAAGTTTGGGGGCTGATAATTACCCCTGGTTTGCACAGGAAAATACCCTTAATTCACAAAGTGTTTTGGTCTGAAAATGTCCTTAATTGACAAAAAAAATGTGTACTAAGATGGATCCTTGTTTACACAGGTTTGAAGCTGGAAATGTCCTTAGTTCACAAAGTTTTGTGCGCTGAGACTTCTCCTAATTCACACTGGGTTTGGCTTGAGAATTTCCTGGTTCACAAAGGTTTTAGGGGCTCAGAATTTCCTTAGTTTATGCAGGTTTCAGGCTTTCTTAGTTCACAGGGCTTTGTGGGCTGAAAATGACCCCAGTTCTGGGGTGCAGATTCATTTCCTTCACAAAGTTTTCTGGGGTGAGAATTTCCTTGGTTTACTGAGATTTCGGGTTGCGCCTTTCCTTAATCCAGCGAGTTTTTTGGGAATTTCCTTAGTGAACAAACCAAACCTAAAAATATCTCCCTTTTAGCTATGAATTCATAGAATCATAGAATATCAGGGTTGGAAGGGACCTCAGGAGGTATCTAGTCCAACCCCCTGCTCAAACAGGGACCAATTCCCAAATCATCCCAGCCAGGGTTTTGTCAAGCCTTGCCTTAAAAACCTCTAAGGAAGGAGATTCCACCACCTCCCTAGGGAACCCATTCCAGTGCTTCACCACCCTCCTAGTGAAATAGTTTTTCTTAATATCCAACCTAGACCTCCCCCACTGTAACTTGAGACCATTGCTCCTTCTTCTGTCATCTGCCACCACTGAGAACAGCCAAGCTCCATCCTCTTGGGACCTCCTCACTTAATCCAGCGATTTGCCCCAGCGGGAATTGTTTCACCTAATAAATTCTGTCGCCTGGCAATTTTTGTGGCCTGCAAATTGCCTTCAGCCGGTGCCAGTTTCGCCTGGGAATTCCCGGGGGTCACAAAGTTTTGGGGGCTGAGAATTTCCTTCATTTTTCAATCGTTTCCCCCGGCTCGGAGAAGACAGAGTTGGAAGCTGGCTGCCGCCTGGGGATTTGGATTCAGCATGTTGATTGTGCTCCGTCCCTGCGCTCTGGGCACGAGGGGGTTCACACGCCCCTCTAAGCTGTCCGGTTCCCCAGCTCTGGACGGAGGAAGGCTTATAGCTGAGCGTTGAAACCACCCGTCTCTTTGGCTGAGGCGATCCCCTTCCCGCTCTCCGTGCATGGTGGGGCGGCTGGTCAGGTCTGAGATGTCGCATCTGCTCTTCTCCATCCCCGCTACACCAAGCCAGGGTGAGTCAACCGGGAGGGGACTGATTGGGATGGGCTTCATGGGGCTCAGGCTTCGAGCAGTTGCCTCAGCCGGGGGAAGGGGGAGGGGCTTGTCCTGGGGCCTGACAACGTTTGCAAAGTTGGTGTCGTTGTTTGCAAAGCAGGGACCAGGCAGTGAGAGACTGGGAGACCCTACAATAACGAAGGGGCCCGCTCAGTCCCAGCTGCTGCAGTGATGCACCAGTTTGCCAATCCCCTCTGCTTGTGGGAGACGTTAGAGTAACAGAATGCGAACGCAGTCCTGGCGTTTATGAGAGACCCTCCAATAACAGCCAGCGTGTGTACAGCCTTGTCCTGCCTGAGAGACCCTACAATAACAAAGCAGCATGTGTACAGCCCTACCCGTCCCGAGAGACCCTATAACAACAAAACCTGAGAGACCCTTTCAGCTTTCCTGAGAGAGGCCACGATACCAGCTTGATATTTATCACCTTAATGAAATTAAATTAATGAACCTGAGCTGGGACTTTCCTTAACTGTTTGTAATAAGGCTTTGGGGCTGGCTGGAAGGAATTACAGGTGGGTCTGTGATTGCAGGGTCTCCTGGAAGTGCTGGAGGTTGCTCGCTTGGCTTGTTATTTGGCCTCCGGGGAATGGCTGGGCTGTAGAGACTTGGCTTATTATCATAGGGTCTGCTGGGAGTGCCAGGAGCTGTGCAGGCTTGGTTGGTTATTGTAGGGGCTCCTGAGAGAGAGGTGTGTGAGTGCATACAGCATGAGGGCAGCACTCATTCCAGGTGAACATCTCCGTCACTGATCCTCTAAGGTCCTAGGATGATGGGTTATTCCGTGGGCCCGTCTAGGCTGGTATCCCGCCATCTGCTCTGGGGAACATCCTGAAACTCCGGTGGGGGAAAAATTCCCGCTGGATTTTTTCTCAGCACAGAACAGGAGAAAAAGCAACATCGGATCAGACCCTTGAGTCGGGGCTGGGTTGAGAAATAGAATCTTGGTCACCTTGACTGAGATGTTAACAAACGTCCCCAAGTTTTTGGCCTGGGAATTTGCTTTGTTTTTTTGTTTTTTCTAATTTGATTTGATTTTTAATGAAGTGCAGCGGCCTGAGGGCTAAGGTGGCCAAAGACGTCTAAAGAATTTAAACGCCTAATTTATTACGTATTAAGCATATTGTCTTGAGGTTCTTTTTTCTCGTAGGCTATTTGAATTTAATTTCTAGGAGCCGATATTGTTCGGTATAAAAATATACTTGTTTGGTTTTGTCCAGGAGACAAAATCCGGGTTGACAAAGGTTTGGTTTGGTCTCCCCTGGGTAGGGCCTTTGGGTTTTTAGAACAATTGCGAATGTCTTTTGCCCAGGCACTAGATTTAGCGAAGTTAGTTAGTTATTTTTGTGGTGCCAGCAAACACAAGACTCCATAAAGAAGATGATTCGCTAAATAGCGGTGGTTATTATTGATCAGGTGTGTGACTGTCATGCCCAGGAACCCCCGTCAGGGACCAAACCCCCATCGCGCCAGGCGCTGTACGTTCTAGTGCCATTTATTAGGTGTATTGTGGTAACATCCAGGCACTGCAGTCATGGCCTAGGACCCCTGCGTGCCCCAGCTAGAGAGGGAGGCTGCCTGGGCCTCCAGACGCCTGGGTTCTATTTCCGGCTCTGCCACAGACATCCTGGGCCACGTTGGGCAAGTGGTGCCCTGCCTCAGTTTCCCCATTGGTACAATGGGGCCGGGCCTGGAGGCGCGGTACCCAGATGCCATGGTGATGGGCACCCTGGAGAAGGGTCCCTGGGAATCCCGGATTGTTGGGGTATCTGACCCTTGTGTTTCACACCGTGCTCACTGGGTCTCTGCGCTGGCTGGAGCGAGAGCAGGTGTGTTGGGGGTGTTCTTCCTATCTGCGGGGGGCACTACCAGGCACCTGTGATGTCATAGCTTTGGTGGCGGCATCTTCTGGCGTCCCAGCGTTGAGCCTGATGTCAGAGTCCAGGTATCATCAGCGCCTGTGACATCACAGTCATGGGATCAGCCTGATCTCTGATGTCACCTGCAAGGGACAAGGTTAACGCCGCTCGGTGCCAGCAGCGTCTTCGCTGGGCTGTCAGGGAGCTACATGGAGTCACTGGCTGTTGCCGGATAGGTGCCACACTGCGGGGTCTCTTCTCTGCGAGAGTATTTCCCATTGATTCCTCCGCGTGCACATCAGACACAAGGCGGATTTCGTCCTCTGGCCAGTGTTTCCCTGGCGCCTCAAAACAAAGGGTGCAGACAAATCTCAGCCAGCGTTAGCAGATCCGGGTGTGTCGAGCACTCGTCCCACGGCGATTACCATGTGGAAGGGGCTTGGTAGGAATAAGGTACCGTCCGCGGGGTTGGCGTCGGCCATGACAGATGTGTGTTCGTTTGGTTTTCGCCCGGCACCCCGGCATTGTTACGTCGCGTTCGCACAGCAATTGTGCTGCCCTGGAGAACTTGTCCGGACCCAAAGTCTCATCTCGCTGAGCTCTGGACACCACCAGCAAACGCCGACCCGACCTGAGGTTAGCTCCATCCCCACCACCTTCTGCTTTGCATTGGAGCTCAGCGTGACTCTGTTCTCCTGCCGCGCGCCCGCAGAGCGACAGAGCCTTGGATAATTGTCATGACCTAACGTGCCCATTGGACTGGCACTTGGAGCGAGCTCCTCACCACTTCCCTCTTCCTGTGCCTTGCAAATCACCTCAGTACGTCATGGAGCTGGAGCTCGATTAGCTCTGGGGACGTCATCCAGGCCAGGCTTAATGGTTTGTTTGGAAGCCAGTGGCGCTCTTGGGTGGTCAGAAGAAACCGGGACAGAGTGTTTGGACGTGGTGTCCCGCCCGCCAGTCCCCAGTGGCTGTCACGGCTCATTTTGAGCACTGGGGCTTCGTCCAAAGCAGGCCCCCGGAAGGGAACGCGGGCCGGGGACCTGGCAGATGGGGAAACTCGCCCACAGCTGGCGTCAGCTTTGTCCCGCTGCTCCGAGTACTTCCTCTCCCGCCTGGCCCGTAAGGGGCCACGGAGCGATGTGGGGTGCTCCAGAGAGTCTGCCGCGCCGACACTCGGCCCCTCCACGTTGGACCAAACCCCAAGGGATCCTGACGCATCTGGGATTGCGATTCATTCTGGGATGTAGGCGTTGGGCGGCCGCCCACCCACTGCCAAATGCCTGGACCTTGGTGGCTCCGCCTGCGCCCCGCCTCTTCCCGTCCCCTCCATTCGCCACCCCTCGGGGGTCCCTGGCACTCGCCATGTCCCTCCCCTCAACCCCTCCCCAATGAGGCCTCCCCGCCCGCCACTCGCAGCATCCCTGTGGGTGGGGGGAGGAGAGGAGGGACACAATGAGTGGCAGCCGGCGGCCAAGTGGGGAGGGGGTCACACAGGGGCAGGGCCTAGGGCGGAGTGTGGGCGGGGCCTGGGGCAGAGTGGGTGGGATGTGGGCGTGGCCTGGGGCAGAGTGTGGGTGGAGTGTGGGCAGGGCCACAGGTGGAAGAGGAGGGGCAGGGAGCTAAACTTCACCCTCCCCAGATACCCCATCCATCCCCACACAACCCCTCCCTCCCTCCCTCCCACCATCCCCAAATACCCCCTCCATCCCTCTCTCCATCCCTCTGTCCATCCGTTCATCCATCCCCACACAACCCCTCCCTCCCTCCAACCATCCCCAAATACCCCCTCCATCCATCTCTCCATCCCTCTGTCCATCCGTTCATCCATCCCCACACAACCCCTCCCTCCCTCCAACCATCCCCAAATACCCCCTCCACCATCTCTCCACCCCTCTGTCTGTCCATCCATTCATGCCAATCCCTCACAAACCCATCCTTCCATTCCTCAATCCCCAAATACCCCCTTCCATCACTACTCTCCACCCTCTGTCGTCATCCTTCAGCCAGTCCCACACACCCCCCCTCCCAACCATCCCAAATACCCCTCCACCACTCTCTCACCCTCTGTCTGTCCATCCGTTCATCATCCCCCAACAACCCTCCTCCTCCAACCATCCCCAAATACCCCCTCCACCATCTCTCATCCCTCTGTCACTCCGTTGATCCATCCCCACCAACCCTCCCTTCCAAATCCTCAATCCCAATACCCCTCCATCCATCTTCTCCACCCTCTGAGTCTGTCCATACTTCCGTTCATCCATCCCAACACAACCCCTCCCTCCCTCCAACCATCCCCAAATACCCCCTCCATCCATCTCTCCACCCCTCTGTCTGTCCATCTGTTCATCCATCCTCACACAACCCCTCCCTCCCTACCTCCATCCCCAAATACCCCCTCCATCCATCTCTCCACCCCTCTGTCTGTCCATCCATTCATCCATCCTCACACAACCCCTCCCTCCATCCATTCCCAAATACCCCCTCCATCCATCTCTCCACCCCTCTGTCTGTCCATCCGTTCATCCATCCTCACACAACCCCTCCCTCCAACCATTCCCCAATACCCCCTCCATCCATCTCTCCATCCCTCTGTCTGTCCATCCGTTCATCCATCCCTACACAACCCCTCCCTCCATTCCTCAGTCCCTAGACACTACTCTATCCATCCATCCATCCATCTGCCTACATACTCCTCCATCCATCCATCCATCCATCCATCCCCACAACCTGCTATCCACTCGTCCATCCCCCCCACACCCCTGTCCATCTGTCCATCCATCCACCCTCCCCAGATACCCTATCCACCCCTCCCCTCCCTCTCTCTGTCCATTCATCTATCCATGAATACAACCCTCCATCTGCCCATCCATCCGCACACAAACCCCTCCCTCCCTCCATCCATCACACACATACACCCCTCGGTCTGTCTATCCATCCATTCCCACATCTCGCTATCCACCCGTCCATCCCACACACACCCCTCCAATCATCTCCAACTACCCCCTCCGTCCATCCGTCTATCCACATGTACGCCCCTCCATCTGTCCATCCGTCCATCCATCCACCCTCCCCAGATACCCCATCCATCACACAAACACACCCCCAGTCTGTCTGTCCATCCATCCATCGCCACACCCTGCTATCCGCCCCTGCATCCCACACACACCCCTCCAACCATCCTCAAGTACCCCTCCATCCATCCACCTGCACACACTCCATCCATCCATATACCCGTCTGTCCACCATCTCCATACACACCCCTCCATCCATCCACCTGCACAGATTCCATCCATCCATCCATCCATCCATATACCCCTCTGTCTGTCCACCATCTCCATACACACCCCTCCATCCATCCATCCCTCCACCTTCATGCTGCTCCATCCATCCTTCCTTCCTCCATTCCGTCCCATTTGGCCCATCTCAAGCCAGGTGAGCGACCAGGGCCTTGCAACTGGGGAGGAGTCGGGAGCTCTGACTCTTGGCACAATGCGAGGTGTGGGGCTTTCATCAGGGGCGTGCGGCCCATTCGATTGGATTGGCCCCCGGACCAAGGCATATTAGACTCACCCGCGCTGCTCCAGGTACTTCCAGCTCAGCTGAAGGACCTGCGCTCTAAGACCCGGTTAGGAACCGACCCAGTGGGATGAGGCGGACAATTTTCCCCACCTCATCTGACCCCCACCCATGTCCTTGCCGACCAATGCACCCTACAAGAACTGTCAACCCCCTGCTCCTTGTCCCTGATCACCCGCCCTTTCCCCGAGCCTCCACTTTCAACTGCCCCCCAGACCGCCCACCCTCTACCAAACCTGACAGATGCTCCGGTCCCTGACTGCCCCAACACCATCCACGCCACTCTCCGCACAAGACACCCAGAACTTCCACGGCCTACCAAACCCCTCTTCCCATCCCGCTTGACCTCCCCCCCAGACTCTGCCCGCGAATTTCCCCCCCCAACCCACGTTCCCTGCCCGCGGGACCTCGCTGCCGCCTAGCCTTATCAACCCCCTGGTCCAGCCTCGTCTCTTACCATGCACGCTTTACCCCCGCTGGAGCCGGAGCCGGAGCCTGCCGCCTGGCCGAGTCGGGCCACATTGGGCCATCCTGGAGCCTTCCTCGCCCCCCCCCCGCCCAGCTTACCTGCCCCTGCTTGTTTCCAGGCTTCCCGCGGGAACATCTGATTCGCGGGAAGCAGGGAGGGGGAGGAGAAGGGCACGGAGCGTTCAGGGGAAGGGGAGAGGAGCGGGGCCAGGGCGGAAGCTGCCGGAGCTCGGGAACCAGCTCCAGCTCACCACTGAGTGTGGGGCCTGATTCAAGGGAATCGGCCTAAAGCTGGCCCTGGGCAGGGGAGCAGATCTCAACCTACTTCGGGTGTATAAATGGGTTCATTCACCAGCCTGAAAGCTTATGCTGCTTGCATGGCATTATGGGATTAAAACATGGCTTCCTCCACCCAGGGCATTATGGGAACGCTCAAAGCCCAAGTTGCAAGATGGTTCCGAGTTCAGGGCTCAATTCAGATCTTAGTTCCCCTAGGGGGAATCTGGAGTCACTCCACATAACTCAGCAACGTTCCTCTGTCTTTGGGGCATGAGCGCGTTGACTAGAATACGGCTTCTCAATTCTTTCGCTGGCCCCTGGCTTCTGACCCTTTGTTATTTCCGTTGCCAAAAGCCCTCAGTGGTAATATTGAGTTTCCGTGAGTGGAATAACGGTTTCTGTCATTTTTGCTTGGTTGTTCGCTTGCTTTGCCTTGTGTTCACAGCCAAGCTAGATGCTGAGTTTGGAAGCGTAAGCCAGCTGTGTGAAAGAGCCGGCTGACGCGTCGGCAGACAGTGCCAAACTGTGTGCGGACACTGTGTAAAGCTGACGTGAGCGAGTGACTCACGAAATCGATGAGTCAACCATATGTGAAGCGCATGTGAGCCATGCGCAAGGCATATGGGAGCTACGCGTAAACTGTGTGTAAACGATGCAACGCCCAGGGCAGAACACACGTGAACTATGTGCAAATGTCGTGCAAATCAGGAGTGAGCCACTGTGTGATGCATGAGCAAAGCATGCGTTACCCACGAGTAAATCATTTGTTAACTGTGTGGAAGTCACATGCAGGTTTCCCACTACTACATGTAAACAATATGTCTGCAGCCATGTGCAGAGATCAGAGAATCAGAGAATCTCAGGGGTTGGAAGGGACCTCAGGAGGTATCTAGTCTAACCCCCTGCTCAAAGCAGGACCAATTCCAACTAAATCATCCCAGCCAGGGCTTTGTCAAGCCTGACCTTAAAAACCTCTAAGGAAGGAGATTCCTAAGGATGGAGATCACGTGCACTAACACACGCTAAGCATGTGAGTTACATATACACGCTATAGGTAGTAAATATGCAAACCATGTGCCATGCTGTGTCATGTAACATGACAAATCACATGCAATACATGTCAGTGCTAGTTAATATAGACACGTGTGAGCCAGCGTCTGCTTTCTGGGCGAGTCTGGAGTGACGCCAGTGGGGGTTACGCTGTATTTACACCCTGCTGCGATCGAGTGCAGCGGCTGGTGGGTGTTACAGCAAATGGCTGGTGAGAATGTGATTTGCACCGTCCACGTGGGACCGGGGCAGTGCTCAGCTGCTATGAACCGGGTCTCACGCCTGTGCAAACAAGGAGCAAACTCTGTGCAAAAGTGGTGCAAGCAACGCGTAACCGGACGTAAGCTGTCGGTAAAGCAGGGGTGAACATGGTGTAAGCTACAGGTCAAACCTACGTAAACAAGGTGCAAACTCTGGGTAAATCACGTGCAAACGATGGAGGAGCAGGGCCTAAGCGCTGGGTAAAGCAGCGTGTGTACAGGGCACGCGGGTGTCCATTCAGTCTAACGTAGATGCAAATACATGTAAATGAGCTGTACAGTCTGTGTAAAGCATGAGGCAGTTACACGCAAGCCCATTGTACGAGCTGTGTAAAGCACACGCAAACAGACTGAGCGCGTGGCAACCACCCCCCGGCCCCCAGCTGAACCCTGGGTCAAGCATGCGGAAATGGTGTCCACATACGCTTTGTGCCCATCATCTCAACAGGGTGTAAACCACACGCACGAGCACATAACCATGAGCAAACCCACGTAAACACGGTGTACATTTCAGGCACGCTGCGTGCAAGCCGAATGGCCGTTTTCTGCAAACTCCTTGTCGGCTCTGTGGAAGCGAGGCGCAGCCCGGCGCCCACCGAATGCGTGAATCTGCCAGACAGGCTGTAATGGTTTTGCAACCTGCACGTAAACCAGGTGGAAAGCCACGTGCCAACTGTGCAAGGCTGGTGCAGGCAGCGGGTCTGGTCTGTGCAAAAGACATGTCACGCCCTATCTTCGAAGGAGGGGTAAACGGCGCGGACGTAGTGGGGACAGTGCGGGTAACTGGTGAAAACTCTCAGCCAAGTGTGTGTAAACGTGCAGAGAGCACGTGCAACTGAGTGTAAACGTGAGGGCAAGACCTCTGCAGACCTAACGTCAAGTCCGTGTAAACGGGGTGTAAACATTGTGCAAAGCAGGTGTAAGCAGCGTGCGCGGACTGTGTCAACATGGTGCAAGCCCTGTCTTACCACAGTGCAAAAACCAGCTAGAGAAGGGGAAACAGTGCACATGGCCTCCTTTTTGGTTTGCACACTCAGCGCTCGTGCAAAGCACTGGCTGGCTCCTGACTTGGTTTCTCCCAGAGCCAGGGAGGTGGCTGGTTTTGTCAAAGGCGGGGGGTAGCTGATGGGGGGCGTGTAAGAGCTTTGGAGAGCTGAGTGGCTGCTGCTGGTGACCTCCGTGTTCTCTCCACCCAGGGGTGTTGCTGGGATCTCAGGCCCAGGGGGCAGGTTAAGGGTGGGAGGGACTAGGGTGCACCTTGCACTGGGAGAGGGGTGGGGAAGGAGGCAAGAGAGGAAGGGAGGAGAGGAAGGTGAGCAGCAGGATGAAGGGAATGCAAAAGGGAGTGAAAGGAGAAATGGAGGAAGGAGAAATGGAATATGTGAGGGAGTGGAGAGGCAGCCGGGGAGAGAGGGCCCGGAGAAGGGACCAGGAGGAATGAAGCAGAGGAGGGAGTGGAGGGGTAGCTGAGGGAGAAAGGGATGGGAGAAGGGACCAGAAGGAGGAGTGAAGCAGAGGAGGGGAGTGGAGGGGTAGCGAAGGGAGGAAGGGACTGGAAGGAGGAGTGAAGCAGAGGAGGGGAGTGGAGGGGTAGCCGAGGGAGGAAGGGACCAGAGAAGGGAACAGGAGGAATGAAGCAGTGGAGGGGTAGCTGGGGAGAGAGGGAGCGGAGAAGGGACCAGGAGGAATGAGGGAGTGGAGGGGTAGCCTGGGAGAGAGGGACCGGGGAAGGAGTGAAGCAGAGGAGGGAGTGGAGGGGTAGCGAAGGGAGGAAGGAGGAGTGAAGCAGTGGAGGGAGTGAAGGTAGCTAAGGGAGGAAGGGACCAGAGAAGGGAACAGGAGGAATGAGGGAGTGGAGGGGTAGCCGGGGAGAGAGGGACCGGGGAAGGAGTGAAGCAGAGGAGGGAGTGGAGGGGTAGCGAAGGGAGGAAGGGACTGGAAGGAGGAATGAAGCAGTGGAGGGAGTGGAGGGGTAGCCGAGGGAGGAGGGGCCCGGAAAAGGGACCAGGAGGAAAGCAGCGGGGAAGGCCGAGGGGGCAGGATGCAGGGACCGCAGCAGCCCCCCCTCAAGGAGGCCGGGCGTGATGGCCGTGCGAGGCACAGGGGGCAGGGCATGCGGCTCGATTCTGTACCTCAACGTTTGCAACACAAATGGGAAAAAAGGACAGAAAATCTATTGTAAAAAAACAAAACAAAACAAAACAAAAACTTTATTGCAAGAAACCACTAAAAAGCCACTTTGTCTTCCATTCCCACTGGGGGCCTGGGGCCATGGGGGGGTGGGTCCTCCCATGCCCCCCAGATCCCCCTCGTGAGGGACTCGCCGGGGTCTCTCAGGTGAGTCACTCGATTTTCCTTTTCAAAACACCCTTTTGTTTAATTTGTCCGAACTCCATGGGGGGGGGCGGGGGGGCGACCAATGTGAAAAAAAATGATCATCAAAACTAATTCACGAAACTCCTTTTTCGAATAAAATGCAATAAAAGCAGCGCCACAGGCCTGGCGTTTGGTGTGGGGTGGGGCTGGGCGCCGAGCCTGTTTGCCAGCAGCTGGGGGTGGGCGACGGGCTGGGTCACGTGCTGGTTCCCTGTTCGGTTCCTTCCCTCTGGGGCACCTGGCACTGGCCACTGTCGGCAGACGGGCTACGGGGCTGGATGGACCTTCGATCTGACCCGGTCTGGCCATTCCATGGGGAGGATGGATGGAGGGTGTGTGTGGAGATCGAATTGGGGAGTGGGTGGCGGGGTGGCTGGTAGGGGATGAGGATGGATGGAGGGCCCTTGCTGCACCCCCCCGCGACACGGACAGTTGTCCCATCCAGATACTGTCACAATGGATTGGATCATGCCCACGTGGCTGCGCGGGCCCCGCCCAGGGGCCATGGTTGGGCAGCCCCCAGGCGGCTATCCAATGGGGGAGGGAGGTTAAACAAACCAGGCCAGGCCAGTGGAAAGAGAAGAACCTAAGGTAAGGAAGTGTGGGCAGGGGCTGCGGTCGGGAATGTGAGGCAGCAGATGGGGTGGGGCAGGACTGGGAGGTGTATGTTCACAGAGAACAGGTGCAACACCAGAACCGCAATGATCCGCTCCCACCTTAGGCCCCCACCAAGCTAACCCCATCCCTTCCAGAGCTGGAATGGAACCCAGAAGTCTGGCTCCAGCCTCCCCACCGCCTATCCAACACTAACCCCTTCCCTCCCTCGGGCCTTTTAATTTGCCTCTCCTAGCCTCTGAGGCTTCCGAGCTCTTGTCAGCTGGGCCCCAGGTGGTGATTTAAAGGCATGGGCTCCTAGCCACAGCGCGTGGCCCAAAGCCTGTTAAACTTGCGAGGCCCCGCCCTTCTGTTGAGGGGGGACCACGCCCCTTAAGGACTTGGCAGTACCGCGCCATCCTATAAGTTACTACACCATCCTCGATTCTCCATCAAAGACTGAGCCACGGGGGGGGG